>NC_054475.1:64520594-64537580 GCF_017639515.1 Carcharodon carcharias
CAGTCTCACAAACTCTCTGCTCACAGTCTCACACACTCTTTGCTCACAGGCTCACACACTCTCTGCCCACAGTCTCACACACTCTGCCCACAGACTCACAAACTCTCTGCCCACAGACTCACAACTCTCTGCCCACAGACTCACAAACTCTCTGCTCACAGTCTCACAAACTCTCTGCTCACAGTCTCACAATCTCTCTGCTCACAGTCTCACAAATTCTCTGCTCACAGTCTCACACACACTCTGCTCACAGTCTCACACACACTCTGCTCACAGTCTCACACACACTCTGCTCACAGTCTCACACACTCTGTGCTCACAGTCTCACACACTCTCTGCTCCCAGTCTCACACTCTCGCTGCTCCCAGTCTCACAGTCTCTCTGCTCCCAGTCTCATACTCTCTCTGCTCCCAGTCTCACACTCTCTCTGCTCCCAGTCTCACACTCTCTCTGCTCACAGTCTCACACTCTCTCTGCTCACAGTCTCACACACTCTCTGCTCACAGTCTCACACACTCTCTGCTCACAGTCTCACACTCTCTCTGCTCACAGTCTCACACACTCTCTGCTCACATTCTCACACTCTCTCTTGTCACCGTCTCACACTGTCTCTGCTTCACCGTCTCACACACTCTATGCTCACAGTCTCACACACTCTCTGCTCACAGTCTCACCCTTTCTCTGCTCACAGTCTCACACACTCTCTGCTCACAGTCTCACCCTCTCTCTGCTCACAGTCTCACACTCTCTCTGCTCACAGTCGCACAATCTCTATGCTCACAGTCTCACACTCTCTATGCTCACAGTCTCACACTCTCTATGCTCACAGTCTCACACTCTCTATGCTCACAGTCTCACACACTCTCTGCTCACAGTCTCACAAACTCTCTGCTCACAGTCTCACAAACTCTCTGCTCACAGTCTCACAAACTCTCTGCTCACAGTCTCACATCTCTCTGCTCACAGTCTCACACACTCTCTGCTCACAGTCTCACACACTCTATGCTCACAGTCTCACAAACTCTCTGCTCACAGTCTCACACCTCTCTGCTCACAGTCTCACAACTCTCTGCTCACAGTCTCACAAACTCTCTGCTCACAGTCTCACAACTCTCTGCTCACAGTCTCACAACTCTCTGCTCACAGTCTCACAACTCTCTGCTCACAGTCTCACACACTCTCTGCTCACAGTCTCACACACTCTCTGCTCACAGTCTCACACACTCTCTGCTCACAGGCTCACACACTCTCTGCTCACAGTCTCACACACTCTCTGCTCACAGTCTCACAATCTCTCTGCTCACAGTCTCACACACTATCCGCTCACAGTCTCACACTCTCTCTGCTCACAGTCTCACACACTCTGCTCACAGTCTCACCAAGTCTCTGCTCATAGTCTCACACACTCTCTGCTCACAGTCTCATACAAACTTTGCTCACAGTCTCACACACTATCCGCTCACAGTCTCTCACTCTCTCTGCCTACAGTCTCACACACTCTGCTCACAGTCTCACCAAGTCTCTGCTCATAGTCTCACACACTCTCCGCTCACAGGCTCACACTCTCTCTGCTCATAGTCTCACACACTCTCTGCTCACAGTCTCATACACACTTTGCTCACAGTCTCACACACTCTCTGCTCACAGTCTCACACACTATCTGCTCACAGTCTCTCACTCTCTCTGCCCACAGTCTCACACACTCTGCCCACAGTCTCACAAACTCGCTGCTCACAGTCTCACAAACTCTCTGCTCACGGGCTCACACTCTCTCTGCTCACAGTCTCACACTGGCTCTGCTCACAGTCTCACCAAGTCTCTGCTCATAGTCTCACACACTCTCTGCTCACAGTCTCACAAACTCTCTGCTCACAGTCTCACAAACTCTCTGCTCACAGTCTCACAAACTCTCTGCTCACAGTCTCACACACTCTCTGCTCACAGTCTCACACACTCTCTGCTCACAGTCTCACACACTCTCTGCTCACAGTCTCACACACTCTCTGCTCACAGTCTCACACACTCTCTGCTCACAGTCTCACAAACTCTGCTCACAGTCTCACACACTCTGCTCACAGTCTCACAAACTCTCTGCTCACAGTCTCACAAACTCTCTGCTCACAGTCTCAAAAATTCTCTGCTCACAGTCTCACAAATTCTCTGCTCACAGTCTCACACACTCTCTGCTCACAGTCTCACACACTCTCTGCTCACAGTCTCACACACTCTCTGCTCACAGTCTCACACAGTCTCTGCTCACAGTCTCACACTCTCTCTGCTCACAGTCTCACACACTCTCTGCTCACAGTCTCACACACTCTCTGCTCACATCCTCACACACTCTCTGCTCACAGTCTCACACACTGCTCACAGTCTCACACACTCTCTGCTCACAGTCTCACACACTCTCTGCTCACAGTCTCACACACTCTCTGCTCACAGTCTCACACACTCTCTGCTCACAGTCTCACACACTCTCTGCTCACAGTCTCACAAACTCTCTGCTCACAGTCTCACACACTCTCTGCTCACAGTCTCACACACTCTCTGCTCACAGTCTCACACACTCTCTGCTCACAGTCTCACACACTCTCTGCTCACAGTCTCACACTCTCTCTGCTCACAGTCTCACACACTCTCTGCTCACAGTCTCACACACTCTCTGCTCACAGTCTCACACACTCTCTGCTCACAGTCTCACACACTCTCTGCTCACAGTCTCACACACTCTCTGCTCACAGTCTCACACACTCTCTGCTCACAGTCTCACACTCTCTCTGCTCACAGTCTCACACTCTCTGCTCACAGTCTCACACACTCTCTGCTCACAGTCTCACACTCTCTCTGCTCACAGTCTCACAACTCTCTGCTCACAGTCTTACACGCTCTCTGGTCTCCAACTCTCACTCTCCTGCTCACAGTCTCACACTCTCTCTGCCCTCAGTCTCACGCTCTCTCTGCTCACAGTCTCACGCTCTCTCTGCTCACAGTCTCACACTCTATGCTCACAGTCTCACACTCTATGCTCACAGTCTCACACGCTCTATGCTCACAGTCTCACACTCTATGCTCACAGTCTCAGACGCTCAATACTCACAGTCTCAGAAGCTCAATGCTCACAGTCTCACACGCTCTATGCTCACAGTCTCACACGCTCTATGCTCACAGTCTCAGACGCTCAATGCTCACAGTCTCAGATGTTCTCTGCTCACAGTCTCAGATGCTCTCTGCTCACAGTCTCAGATGCTCTCTGCTCACAGTCTCACAAACCTCTGCTCACAGTCTCACAAAGCCTCTGCTCACAGTCTCACAAACTCTCTGCTCACAGTCTCACAAACTCTCTGCTCACAGTCTCACAAACTCTCTGCTCACAGTCTCACAAACTCTCTGCTCACAGTCTCACAAACTCTCTGCTCACAGTCTCACAAACTCTCTGCTCACAGTCTCACACACTCTGCTCACAGTCTCACAAACTCTCTGCTCACAGTCTCACAAACTCTCTGCTCACAGTCTCACAAACTCTCTGCTCACAGTCTCACACACTCTCTGCTCACAGTCTCACACACTCTCTGCTCACAGTCTCACACACTCTCTGCCCACAGTCTCACACACTCTGCTCACAGTCTCACAAACTCTCTGCTCACAGTCTCACAAACTCTCTGCTCACAGTCTCACAAACTCTCTGCTCACAGTCTCACAAACTCTCTGCTCACAGTCTCACAATCTCTCTGCTCACAGTCTCACACACTCTCTGCTCACAGTCTCACACACTCTCTGCTCACAGTCTCACACACTCTCTGCTCACAGTCTCACACACACTCTGCTCACAGTCTCACACACTCTCTGCTCACAGTCTCACACACTCTCTGCTCACAGTCTCACACACTCTCTGCTCACAGTCTCACACACTCTCTGCTCACAGTCTCACACACTCTCTGCTCACAGTCTCACACACTCTCTGCTCACAGTCTCACACTCTCTCTGCTCACAGTCTCACACTCTCTCTGCTCACAGTCTCACACTCTCTCTGCTCACAGTCTCACACTCTCTCTGCTCACAGTCTCACACACTCTCTGCTCACAGTCTCACACACTCTCTGCTCACAGTCTCACACACTCTCTGCTCACAGTCTCACACACTCTCTGCTCACATTCTCACACTCTCTCTGCTCACAGTCTCAGATGCTCTCTCTGCTCACCGTCTCACACACTCTCTGCTCACAGTCTCACACGATCACTGCTCACAGTCTCACACGATCTCTGCTCACAGTCTCACACTCTCTGCTCACAGTCTCACACACTCTCTGCTCACAGTCTCACACACTCTCTGCTCACAGTCTCACACTCTCTCTGCTCACAGTCGCACAATCTCTATGCTCACAGTCTCACACTCTCTATGCTCACAGTCTCACACTCTCTATGCTCACAGACTCACACTCTCTATGCTCACAGTCTCACACAATCTCTGCTCACAGTCTCACAATCTCTCTGCTCTCAGTCTCACAAACTCTCTGCTCTCAGTCTCACAAACTCTCTGCTCACAGTCTCCCCAACTCTCTGCTCACAGTCTCCCCAACTCTCTGCTCACAGTCTCCCCAACTCTCTGCTCACAGTCTCCCCAACTCTCTGCTCACAGTCTCCCCAACTCTCTGCTCACAGTCTCCCCAACTCTCTGCTCACAGTCTCCCCAACTCTCTGCTCACAGTCTCCCCAACTCTCTGCTCACAGTCTCCCCAACTCTCTGCTCACAGTCTCACAAACTCTCTGCTCACAGTCTCACAAACTCTCTGCTCACAGTCTCACAAACTCTCTGCTCACAGTCTCACAAACTCTCTGCTCACAGTCTCACAAACTCTCTGCTCACAGTCTCACAAACTCTCTGCTCACAGTCTCACAAACTCTCTGCTCACAGTCTCACACTGTCTCTGCTCACTGTCTCACACACTCTGCTCACAGTCTCACCAAGTCTCTGCTCATAGTCTCACACACTCTCTGCTCACAGTCTCGTACAAACTTTGCTCACAGTCTCACACACTATCCGCTCACAGTCTCTCACTCTCTCTGCCTACAGTCTCACACACTCTGCTCACAGTCTCACCAAGTCTCTGCTCATAGTCTCACACACTCTCCGCTCACAGGCTCACACTCTCTCTGCTCATAGTCTCACACACTCTCTGCTCACAGTCTCATACACACTTTGCTCACAGTCTCACACACTCTCTGCTCACAGTCTCACACACTATCTGCTCACAGTCTCTCACTCTCTCTGCCCACAGTCTCACACACTCTGCCCACAGTCTCACAAACTCGCTGCTCACAGTCTCACAAAATCTCTGCTCACAGTCTCACACACACTCTGCTCACAGTCTCACACACACTCTGCTCACAGTCTCACACACTCTGTGCTCACAGTCTCAAACACTCTGTGCCCACAGTCTCACACACTCTGTGCTCCCAGTCTCACACTCTCTCTGCTCCCAGTCTCACACTCTCTCTGCTCCCAGTCTCACACTCTCTCTGCTCCCAGTCTCACAATCTCTCTGCTCACAGTCTCACAATCTCTCTGCTCACAGTCTCACACTCTCTCTGCTCACAGTCTCAAACTCTCTGCTCACAGTCTCACAAACTCTCTGCTCACAGTCTCACAAACTCTCTGCTCACAGTCTCACAAACTCTCTGCTCACAGTCTCACAACTCTCTGCTCACAGTCTCACAAACTCTCTGCTCACAGTCTCACACACTCTCTGCTCACAGGCTCACACACTCTTTGCTCACAGTCTCACACACTCTCTGCTCACAGGCTCACACACTCTCTGCTCACAGGCTCACACACTCTCTGCTCACAGGCTCACACACTCTCTGCTCACAGGCTCACACACTCTCTGCTCACATTCTCACAATCTCTCTGCTCACATTCTCACACACTCTCTGCTTACAGTCTCACGCGCTCTCTGGTTTCCATCTCACACTCTCTCTGGTCACAGTCTCAAACGCTCTATGCTCACAGTCTCAAACGCTCTATGCTCACAGTCTCAAACGCACTATGCTCACAGTCTCAAACGCTCTATGCTCACAGTCTCAAACGCTCTATGCTCACAGTCTCAAACGATCTATGCTCACAGTCTCAAATGTTCTATGCTCACAGTCTCACACACACTCTGCTCATAGTCTCACACACACTCTGCTCACTGTCTCACAAAGCCTCTGCTCACAGTCTCACAAAACCTCTGCTCACATTCTCACAAAACCTCTGCTCACAGTCTCACAAACTCTCTGCTCACAGTCTCACAAACTCTCTGCTCACAGTCTCACAAACTCTCTGCTCACAGTCTCACAAACTCTCTGCCCACAGACTCACAATTTCTCTGCTCACAGTCTTACGCGCTCTCTGGTTTCCAACTCACACTCTCTCTGGTCACAGTCGCACACGCTCTATGCTCACAGTCTCACACGCTCTATGCTCACAGTCTCACACGCTCTATGCTCACAGTCTCACACGCTCTATGCTCACAGTCTCACACGCTCTATGCTCACAGTCTCACACGCTCTATGCTCACAGTCTCACACGCTCTATGCTCACAGTCTCAAATGTTCTATGCTCACAGTCTCACACACACTCTGCTCATAGTCTCACACACACTCTGCTCACAGTCTCACAAAGCCTCTGCTCACAGTCTCACAAAGCCTCTGCTCACAGTCTCACAAACTCTCTGCTCACAGTCTCACAAACTCTCTGCTCACAGTCTCACAAACTCTCTGCTCACAGTCTCACAAACTCTCTGCTCACAGTCTCACAAACTCTCTGCTCACAGTCTCACAAACTCTCTGCTCACAGTCTCACAAACTCTCTGCTCACAGTTTCACAAACTCTCTGCTCACAGTCTCACAAACTCTCTGCTCACAGTCTCACAAACTCTCTGCTCACAGTCTCACAAACTCTCTGCTCACAGTCTCACACACTCTTTGCTCACAGGCTCACACACTCTCTGCCCACAGTCTCACACACTCTGCCCACAGACTCACAAACTCTCTGCCCACAGACTCACAAACTCTCTGCCCACAGACTCACAAACTCTCTGCTCACAGTCTCACAAACTCTCTGCTCACAGTCTCACAATCTCTCTGCTCACAGTCTCACAAATTCTCTGCTCACAGTCTCACACACACTCTGCTCACAGTCTCACACACACTCTGCTCACAGTCTCACACACACTCTGCTCACAGTCTCACACACTCTGTGCTCACAGTCTCACACACTCTGTGCTCCCAGTCTCACACACTCTCTGTTCCCAGTCTCACACACTCTCTGCTCCCAGTCTCACACACTCTCTGCTCCCAGTCTCACACACTCTCTGCTCCCAGTCTCACACTCTTTCTGCTCACAGTCTCACACTCTCTCTGCTCACAGTCTCACACTCTCTCTGCTCACAGTCTCACACACTCACTGCTCACAGTCTCACATATTATCCGCTCACAGTCTCTCACTCTCTCTGCTCACAGTCTCACACACTCTCTGCCCACATTCTCACACTCTCTCTTGTCACCGTCTCACACTGTCTCTCTTCACCGTCTCACACACTCTATGCTCACAGTCTCACACACTCTCTGCTCACAGTCTCACACGATCACTGCTCACAGTCTGACACACTCTCTGCTCACAGTCTGACACACTCTCTGCTCACAGTCTCACACACTCTCTGCTCACAGTCGCACATGCTCTCTGCTCACAGTCGCACAATCTCTATGCTCACAGTCTCACACTCTCTATGCTCACAGTCTCACACTCTCTATGCTCACAGACTCACACTCTCTATGCTCACAGTCTCACACAATCTCTGCTCACAGTCTCACAAACTCTCTGCTCTCAGTCTCACAAACTCTCTGCTCTCAGTCTCACAAACTCTCTGCTCACAGTCTCCCCAACTCTCTGCTCACAGTCTCCCCAACTCTCTGCTCACAGTCTCCCCAACTCTCTGCTCACAGTCTCCCCAACTCTCTGCTCACAGTCTCCCCAACTCTCTGCTCACAGTCTCCCCAACTCTCTGCTCACAGTCTCCCCAACTCTCTGCTCACAGTCTCCCCAACTCTCTGCTCACAGTCTCACAAACTCTCTGCTCACAGTCTCACAAACTCTCTGCTCACAGTCTCACAAACTCTCTGCTCACAGTCTCACAAACTCTCTGCTCACAGTCTCACAAACTCTCTGCTCACAGTCTCACACTGTCTCTGCTCACTGTCTCACACACTCTGCTCACAGTCTCACCAAGTCTCTGCTCATAGTCTCACACACTCTCTGCTCACAGTCTCATACAAACTTTGCTCACAGTCTCACACACTATCCGCTCACAGTCTCTCACTCTCTCTGCCTACAGTCTCACACACTCTGCTCACAGTCTCACCAAGTCTCTGCTCATAGTCTCACACACTCTCCGCTCACAGGCTCACACTCTCTCTGCTCATAGTCTCACACACTCTCTGCTCACAGTCTCATACACACTTTGCTCACAGTCTCACACACTCTCTGCTCACAGTCTCACACACTATCTGCTCACAGTCTCTCACTCTCTCTGCCCACAGTCTCACACACTCTGCCCACAGTCTCACAAACTCGCTGCTCACAGTCTCACAAACTCTCTGCTCACAGTCTCACACACACTCTGCTCACAGTCTCACACACACTCTGCTCACAGTCTCACACACTCTGTGCTCACAGTCTCAAACACTCTGTGCCCACAGTCTCACACACTCTGTGCTCCCAGTCTCACACTCTCTCTGCTCCCAGTCTCACACTCTCTCTGCTCCCAGTCTCACACTCTCTCTGCTCCCAGTCTCACAATCTCTCTGCTCACAGTCTCACAAACTCTCTGCTCACAGTGTCGCAAACTCTCTGCTCACAGTCTCACAAACTCTCTGCTCACAGTCTCACAAACTCTCTGCTCACAGTCTCACAAACTCTCTGCTCACAGTCTCACAAACTCTCTGCTCACAGTCTCACAAACTCTCTGCTCACAGTCTCACACACTCTTTGCTCACAGGCTCACACACTCTTTGCTCACAGTCTCACACACTCTCTGCTCACAGGCTCACACACTCTCTGCTCACAGGCTCACACACTCTCTGCTCACAGGCTCACACACTCTCTGCTCACAGGCTCACACACTCTCTGCTCACATTCTCACAATCTCTCTGCTCACATTCTCACACACTCTCTGCTTACAGTCTCACGCGCTCTCTGGTTTCCATCTCACACTCTCTCTGGTCACAGTCTCAAACGCTCTATGCTCACAGTCTCAAACGCTCTATGCTCACAGTCTCAAACGCACTATGCTCACAGTCTCAAACGCTCTATGCTCACAGTCTCAAACGCTCTATGCTCACAGTCTCAAACGATCTATG
Source organism: Carcharodon carcharias (assembly GCF_017639515.1). Lineage (NCBI taxonomy): Eukaryota > Metazoa > Chordata > Chondrichthyes > Lamniformes > Lamnidae > Carcharodon > Carcharodon carcharias. The sequence continues at coordinate 64,529,990 of NC_054475.1, forward strand.
CTCACAGTCTCAAATGTTCTATGCTCACAGTCTCACACACACTCTGCTCATAGTCTCACACACACTCTGCTCACAGTCTCACAAAGCCTCTGCTCACAGTCTCACAAAACCTCTGCTCACATTCTCACAAAACCTCTGCTCACAGTCTCACAAACTCTCTGCTCACAGTCTCACAAACTCTCTGCTCACAGTCTCACAAACTCTCTGCTCACAGTCTCACAAACTCTCTGCTCACAGTCTCACACACTCTCTGCTCACTGTCTCACACACTCTGCTCACAGTCTCACCAAGTCTCTGCTCACAGTCACACACACTCTCTGCTCACAGTCTCATACACACTTTGCTCACAGTCTCACACACTCTCTGCTCACAGTCTCACACACTATCTGCTCACAGTCTCTCACTCTCTCTGCCCACAGTCTCACACACTCTGCTCACAGTCTCACAAACTCTCTGCTCACAGGCTCACACACTCTTCGCTCACAGTCTCACACTCTCTCTGCTCACAGTCTCACACACTCTGTTCACAGTCTCACCAAGTCTCTGCTCATAGTCTCACACACTCTCTGCTCACAGTCTCATACACAATTTGCTCACCGTCTCATACACACTTTGCTCACAGTCACACACACTCTGCTCACAGTCTCACACTCTCTGTGCTCACAGTCTCACACTCTCTCTGCTCACAGTCTCACAAACTCTCTGCTCACAGTCTCACAATTTCTCTGCTCACAGTCTCACAAAGTCTCTGCTCACAGACTCACAAACTCTCTGCTCACAGGATCACAAACTCTCTGCTCACAGTCTCACAAACTCTCTGCTCACAGTCTCACAAACTCTTGCTCACAGTCTCACAAACTCTCTGCTCCCAGGCTCACACACTCTCCGCTCACAGTCTCACACTCTCTCCGCTCACAGTCTCACACTCTCTCCGCTCACAGTCTCACACACTCTGCTCACAGTCTCACACTCTCTCTGCTCACAGTCACACACACTCTCTGCTCACAGTCTCATACACACTTTGCTCACAGTCTCACACACTCTCTGCTCACAGTCTCACACACAATCTGCTCACAGTCTCTCACTCCCTCTGCCCACAGTCTCTCACACTCTGCTCACAGTCTCTCACACTCTGCTCACAGTCTCTCACACTCTGCTCACAGTCTCAGACACTCTGCTCACAGTCTCACACACTCACTGCTCACAGTCTCACATATTATCCGCTCACAGTCTCTCACTCTCTCTGCTCACAGTCTCACACACTCTCTGCCCACATTCTCACACTCTCTCTTGTCACCGTCTCACACTGTCTCTCTTCACCGTCTCACACACTCTATGCTCACAGTCTCACACACTCTCTGCTCACAGTCTCACACGATCACTGCTCACAGTCTGACACACTCTCTGCTCACAGTCTGACACACTCTCTGCTCACAGTCTCACACACTCTCTGCTCACAGTCGCACAATCTCTCTGCTCACAGTCGCACAATCTCTATGCTCACAGTCTCACACTCTCTATGCTCACAGTCTCACACTCTCTATGCTCACAGTCTCACACTCTCTATGCTCACAGTCTCACACAATCTCTGCTCACAGTCTCACAATCTCTCTGCTCTCAGTCTCACAAACTCTCTGCTCTCAGTCTCACAAACTCTCTGCTCACAGTCTCCCCAACTCTCTGCTCACAGTCTCCCCAACTCTCTGCTCACAGTCTCCCCAACTCTCTGCACACAGTCTCCCCAACTCTCTGCTCACAGTCTCCCCAACTCTCTGCTCACAGTCTCCCCAACTCTCTGCTCACAGTCTCCCCAACTCTCTGCTCACAGTCTCCCCAACTCTCTGCTCACAGTCTCCCCAACTCTCTGCTCACAGTCTCCCCAACTCTCTGCTCACAGTCTCACAAACTCTCTGCTCACAGTCTCACAAACTCTCTGCTCACAGTCTCACAAACTCTCTGCTCACAGTCTCACAAACTCTCTGCTCACAGTCTCACACACTCTCTGCTCACAGTCTCACACACTCTCTGCTCACAGTCTCACACTCTCTCTGCTCACAGTCTCACACACTCTGCTCACAGTCTCACCAAGTCTCTGCTCATAGTCTCACAAACTCTCTGCTCACAGTCTCATACAAACTTTGCTCACAGTCTCACACACTATCCGCTCACAGTCTCTCACTCTCTCTGCTCACAGTCTCACACACTCTCTGCTCACAGTCTCACACACTCTCTGCTCACAGTCTCACACACGCTTTGCTCACAGTCTCACACTCTCTCTGCTCACAGTCTCACACACTCTCTGCTCACAGTCTCATACACACTTTGCTCACAGTCTCACACACTCTCTGCTCACAGTCTCACACACTCTCTGCTCACAGTCTCTCACTCTCTCTGCCCACAGTCTCACACACTCTGCCCACAGTCTCACAAACTCTCTGCTCACAGTCTCACAAACTCTCTGCTCACAGTCTCACACACTCTGTGCTCACAGTCTCAAACACTCTGTGCCCACAGTCTCACACACTCTGTGCTCCCAGTCTCACACTCTCTCTGCTCCCAGTCTCACACTCTCTCTGCTCCCAGTCTCACACTCTCTCTGCTCCCAGTCTCACACTCTCTCTGCTCACAGTCTCACACACTCTCTGCTCACAGTGTCACAAACTCTCTGCTCACAGTCTCACAAACTCTCTGCTCACAGTCTCACAAACTCTCTGCTCACAGTCTCACAAACTCTCTGCTCACAGTCTCACAAACTCTCTGCTCACAGTCTCACAAACTCTCTGCTCACAGTCTCACACACTCTTTGCTCACAGTCTCACACACTCTTTGCTCACAGTCTCACACACTCTCTGCTCACAGGCTCACACACTCTCTGCTCACAGGCTCACACACTCTCTGCTCACAGGCTCACACACTCTCTGCTCACAGGCTCACACACTCTCTGCTCACAGTCTCACACACTCTCTGCTCACATTCTCACAATCTCTCTGCTCACATTCTCACACACTCTCTGCTTACAGTCTCACGCGCTCTCTGGTTTCCATCTCACACTCTCTCTGGTCACAGGTCTCAACTCTCTATGCTCACAGTCTCACACGCTCTATGCTCACAGTCTCAAACTCACTATGCTTCACAGTCTCAAAACGCTCTATGCTCACAGTCTCAAACGCTCTATGCTCCAAGTCTCAAACGATCTATGCTCACAGTCTCACAATGTTCTATGCTCACAGTCTCACACACACTCTGCTCATAGTCTCACACACACTCTGCTCACTGTCTCACAAAGCCTCTGCTCGCAGGTCTCACAAAACCTCTGCTCACAGTCTCACAAAACCTCTGCTCCACAGTCTCACAAACTCTCTGCTCACAGTCTCACAAACTCTCTGCTCACAGTCTCACAAACTCTCTGCTCACAGTCTCACAAACTCTCGTCTCACAGTCGCTCACAGTCTCACACTCTCTCTGCTCACAGTCTCACACACTCTCTGCTCACAGTCTCACACACTCTCTGCTCACAGTCTCACACACACTCTGCTCACAGTCTCACACACACTCTGCTCACAGTCTCACACACTCTCTGCTCACAGTCTCACACACTCTCTGCTCCCAGTCTCACACACTCTCTGCTCCCAGTCTCACACACTCTCTGCTCACAGTCTCACACTCTCTCTGCTCACAGTCTCACACTCTCTCTGCTCACAGTCTCACATCTCTGCTCCCAGTCTCACACTCTCTCTGCTCACAGTCTCAGAGTCTCTCTGCTCACAATCTCATGCTTTGTCTGGTCACCGTCTCACACACTCTCTGGTCACCGTCTCACACAATCTATGCTCACAGTCTAACAGGCTATCTGCTCACAGTCTCACACAATCTCTGCTCACAGTCTCACCCACACTCTGCTCACAGTCTCACACACTCTCTGCTCACAGTCTCACACACTCTCTGCTCACAGTCTCACAATCTCTCTGCTCACAGTCTCACAAAGTCTCTGCTCACAGACTCACAAACTCTCTGCTCACAGGATCACAAACTCTCTGCTCACAGTCTCACAAACTCTCTGCTCACAGTCTCACAAACTCTTGCTCACAGTCTCACAAACTCTCTGCTCCCAGGCTCACACACTCTCCGCTCACAGTCTCACACTCTCTCCGCTCACAGTCTCACACTCTCTCCGCTCACAGTCTCACACACTCTGCTCACAGTCTCACACTCTCTCTGCTCACAGTCACACACACTCTCTGCTCACAGTCTCATACACACTTTGCTCACAGTCTCACACACTCTCTGCTCACAGTCTCACACACAATCTGCTCACAGTCTCTCACTCCCTCTGCCCACAGTCTCTCACACTCTGCTCACAGTCTCTCACACTCTGCTCACAGTCTCTCACACTCTGCTCACAGTCTCTCACACTCTGCTCACAGTCTCAGACACTCTGCTCACAGTCTCAGACACTCTGCTCACAATCTCACAATCTCTCTGCTCACAGGCTCACAAACTCTCCGCTCACAGTCTCACACGCTCTATGCTCACAGTCTCACACGCTCTATGCTCACAGTCTCACACGCTCTATGCTCACAGTCTCACATGCTCTATGCTCACAGTCTCAAATGTTCTATGCTCACAGTCTCACACACACTCTGCTCATAGTCTCACACACACTCTGCTCACAGTCTCACAAAGCCTCTGCTCACAGTCTCACAAAGCCTCTGCTCACAGTCTCACAAAGCCTCTGCTCACAGTCTCACAAACTCTCTGCTCACAGTCTCACAAACTCTCTGCTCACAGTCTCACAAACTCTCTGCTCACAGTCTCACAAACTCTCTGCTCACAGTCTCACAAACTCTCTGCTCACAGTCTCACAAACTCTCTGCTCACAGTCTCACAAACTCTCTGCTCACAGTCTCACAAACTCTCTGCTCACAGTCTCACAAACTCTCTGCTCACAGTCTCACAAACTCTCTGCTCACAGTCTCACACTCTCTCTGCTCACAGTCTCACAAACTCTCTGCTCACAGTCTCACACACTCTTTGCTCACAGGCTCACACACTCTCTGCTCACAGGCTCACACACTCTCTGCTCACAGGCTCACACACTCTCTGCTCACAGTCTCACACTCTCTCTGCTCACAGTCTCACACTCTCTCTGCTCACAGTCTCACCAAGTCTCTGCTCATAGTCTCACAAACTCTCTGCTCACAGTCTCGTACACACTGTGCTCACAGTCTCACACACTCTCTGCTCACGGGCTCACACTCTCTCTGCTCACAGTCTCACACTCTCTCTGCTCATAGTCTCACACACTCTCTGCTCACAGTCTCATACACAGTTTGCGCAAAGTCTCACACTCTCTCTGCTCACAGTCTCACACACGATCTGCTCACGGTCTCTCACTCTCTCTGCCCACAGTCTCACACACTCTGCCCACAGTCTCACAAACTTTCTGCCCACAGTCTCACAAACTTTCTGCTCACAGTCTCAGAAACTCTCTGCTCACAGTCTCACAAACTCTCTGCTCACAGTCTCACAAACTCTCTGCTCACAGTCTCACAAACTCTCTGCTCACAGTCTCACAAACTATCTGCTCACAGTCTCACAAACTCTCTGCTCACAGTCTCACAAACTCTCTGCTCACAGTCTCACAAACTCTCTGCTCACAGTCTCACACACTCTTTGCTCACAGTCTCACACACTCTCTGCTCACAGGCTCACACACTCTCTGCTCACAGGCTCACACACTCTCTGCTCACAGTCTCACACTCTCTCTGCTCACAGTCTCACACTCTCTCTGCTCACAGTCTCACCAAGTCTCTGCTCATAGTCTCACAAACTCTCTGCTCACAGTCTCATACACACTGTGCTCACAGTCTCACACACTCTCTGCTCACGTGCTCACACTCTCTCTGCTCACAGTCTCACACTCTCTCTGCTCACAGTCTCACACACTCTGCTCACAGTCTCACCAAGTCTCTGCTCATAGTCTCACACACTCTCTGCTCACAGTCTCATACACACTGTGCTCACAGTCTCACACTCTCTCTGCTCACAGTCTCTCACTCTCTCTGCCCACAGTCTCACACACTCTGCTCACAGTCTCACAAACTCTCTGCTCCCAGGCTCCCAAACTCTCCGCTCACAGTCTCACACTCTCTCCGCTCACAGTCTCACACTCTCTCCGCTCACAGTCTCACACACTCTGCTCACAGTCTCACACTCTCTCTGCTCACAGTCACACACACTCTCTGCTCACAGTCTCATACACTCTCTGCTCACAGTCTCACACACTCTCTGCTCACAGTCTCACACACTCTCTGCTCACAGTCTCACACACAATCTGCTCACAGTCTCTCACTCCCTCTGCCCACAGTCTCTCACACTCTGCTCACAGTCTCTCACACTCTGCTCACAGTCTCTCACACTCTGCTCACAGTCTCAGACACTCTGCTCATAATCTCACAAACTCTCTGCTCACAGGCTCACAAACTCTCCGCTCACAGTCTCACATGCTCTATGCTCACAGTCTCACATGCTCTATGCTCACAGTCTCAAATGTTCTATGCTCACAGTCTCACACACACTCTGCTCATAGTCTCACACACACTCTGCTCACAGTCTCACAAAGCCTCTGCTCACAGTCTCACAAAGCCTCTGCTCACAGTCTCACAAACTCTCTGCTCACAGTCTCACAAACTCTCTGCTCACAGTCTCACAAACTCTCTGCTCACAGTCTCACAAACTCTCTGCTCACAGTCTCACAAACTCTCTGCTCACAGTCTCACACACTCTCTGCTCACTGTCTCACACACTCTGCTCACAGTCTCACCAAGTCTCTGCTCACAGTCTCACACACTCTCTGCTCACAGTCTCACAAACTCTCTGCTCACAGTCTCACACACTCTCTGCTCACAGTCTCACACACTATCTGCTCACAGTCTCTCACTCTCTCTGCTCACAGTCTCACACACTCTGCTCACAGTCTCACAATCTCTCTGCTCACAGGCTCACACACTCTTCGCTCACAGTCTCACACTCTCTCTGCTCACAGTCTCACACACTCTGTTCACAGTCTCACCAAGTCTCTGCTCATAGTCTCACACACTCTCTGCTCACAGTCTCATACACAATTTGCTCACCGTCTCATACACACTTTGCTCACAGTCACACATACTCTGCTCACAGTCTCACACTCTCTCTGCTCACAGTCACACACTCTCTCTGCTCACAGTCTCACAAACTCTCTGCTCACAGTCTCACAATTTCTCTGCTCACAGTCTCACAAAGTCTCTGCTCACAGACTCACAAACTCTCTGCTCACAGGATCACAAACTCTCTGCTCACTGGCTCACAAACTCTCTGCTCACAGTCTCACAAACTCTTGCTCACAGTCTCACAAACTCTCTGCTCCCAGGCTCACACACTCTCCGCTCCCAGGCTCACACACTCTCCGCTCACAGTCTCACACTCTCTCCGCTCACAGTCTCACACTCTCTCCGCTCACAGTCTCACACACTCTGCTCACAGTCTCACACTCTCTCTGCTCACAGTCACACACACTCTGTTCACAGTCTCACCAAGTCTCTGCTCATAGTCT